>NC_057796.1:241111902-241120037 GCF_018294505.1 Triticum aestivum | reverse complement strand
AAGTGCGGGCGGCGGCGGCGCTCGGCGATGAGGGCGGCGGCGGCGGCGGTGAGAGGAAAGAGAGAGGGGGGTATTTAAAGGGGGGGCGCGAGGTGGCTTGGGGGAGGGGTCGGCCGGCGGTGCCGTGCGGGTGCCGGACTCGGCCATGGCGGCGGCGGCTTCCCGTGCGCGGAGAGGAGAGGCGCGGGGTGGGCCGGCGCTCGGCTGGGCTTCGGCCCAGCGGGCGTCGCGCGTATTTTTTTAAAAATAAGTTCCGCGGAAAATAATTCGTAGAAAAATAAATAAAAATCAGAAAAATATGAAATAAATGTTCCCCGTCTAGTTAGAAAATCTAGAACAGGGTGAACATTTGTTTAAATCAAAATAAATATTTTCAAAACATGCAATATTTTTAATGCAATAAAAATTGCAAACAAAATCCAAATAAATTCCAAATAATGATTTTAACATTTTTCCTCCAGTATTTCAATTGTTTTGGAGAAGTCATATTTTCTCCTCTCGTTTATTTTTTTTTAAAATGAAATATTTTTCCGGAGAGAAAATAATTAAAACCAAAATCCTCGTCTTATTATTTGATGAAGATCAAATATGAAAATTCGAGAAAATCCCCAACTCTCTCCGAGGGTCCTTGAGTTGCTTAGGATTTATCGAGGATTTGTCAAAATGCAATAAAACATGATATGCAATGATGATCTATGTATAACATACCAAATTGAAAATTTGGGATGTTACAAACCTACCCCCCTTAAGATGAATCTCGCCCTCGAGATTCGGGTTGGCTAGAAAACAGGTGGGAGTGGTCTTTCCGTAGATCTTCCTCTCGCTCCCAGGTGGCTTCATCTTCTGTGTGGTGACTCCACTGAACTTTGCAAAACTTGATAACCTTGTTGCGGGTAACTCGGCTGGCATACTCGAGAATCTTAACTGGTTTCTCCTCATAGGTCAAATCTCTTTCCAGCTGAATCGCTTCCAGTGGCACAGTGTCTCTCAGTGGTATCTCAGCCATCTCTGCGTGGCACTTCTTCAACTGTGAAACGTGAAATACATCATGTACTCCAGACAATCCTTCGGGCAATTCCAACTTGTAGGCAACTTCTCCCATACGTTCCAACACTCTGTATGGTCCGATAAAACGGGGCGCTAACTTTCCCTTAACTCCAAAGCGCTTCACTCCTCGAAGGGGTGATACTCGAAGATACACTCTGTCTCCGACTTCGTGAACTGTCTCCTTTCGTTTAGAATCAGCATAACTCTTCTGTCTGGACTGGGCTACCTTGAGCCTATCGCGAATCATCCTCACTTTCTGTTCAGACTCCTTAATCAAATCTGGTCCAAACAACTGACGGTCTCCAACTTCGTCCCACAACAACGGTGTTCTACACCTCCTTCCGTACAAAGCTTTGAAAGGGGCCATCTTCAAACTGGTTTGGTAACTGTTGTTATAAGAAAACTCCGCATATGGCAAATTGTCGTCCCAACTAGATCCATAATCTAGTGCACATGCTCTCAACATGTCCTCCAAAATCTGGTTGACTCTCTCGGTCTGTCCATCTGTCTGCGGGTGAAATGTTGTACTGAATTCCAGCCTGGTTCCCAATGTTTCGTGTAACTGCTTCCAAAACTTCGAGGTAAATTGGGTTCCTCTGTCTGATACAATGGTCCTCGGAACTCCATGCAAACATACTATCCTGGTCATGTATATCTTTGCCAACTTAGCACTGGTGTAAGTGGTCTTCACTGGAATGAAATGAGCCACTTTCGTCAATCGGTCGACTACAACCCATATCGAGTCATAGCCTGAACGAGTCCTGGGTAATCCTGTGATAAAATCCATGCCTATTTTATCCCACTTCCATTCGGGTATCGGCAATGGCTGTAGCAATCCTGCTGGCTTCTGATGTTCTGCCTTCACTCTCTGACATACATCACAAACTGCTACATACTCCGCAATATCCTTCTTCATTCCGGTCCACCAGAAAGTATTATTCAAATCCAAATACATCTTGGTATTCCCTGGGTGAATCGAGTACGGTGAATCATGGGCTTCTTGCAAAATCAACTTCCTGATCTCCGGATCATTTGGCACATATACACGGTCCTCGAACCATAAGGTATCGTGCTCATCCTCACGAAATCCCTTGGCTTTTCCTTTGCTCATCTTCTCCTTTATCTCTTCAATCTCCTTGTCTGACTTCTGAGCTTCTCTGATCCTTTCCATCAAGGTAGACTGAATCTCCAATGTCTCTAAATAGCCTCTTGGGACTATCTCCAAACATAGCTCGCGAAGGTCCTCGGTTAACTCCTGAGGTAACTCTCCTATCATGAGGGTGTTGACATGACTCTTGCGGCTCAACGCGTCTGCTACTACGTTAGCCTTTCCGGGGTGATAATGCAATCTCATATCATAATCTTTAATGAGCTCCAACCATCTCCTCTGTCTGAGATTTAACTCCTTCTGCGTGAAAATGTACTTCAAACTCTTGTGATCCGTGTACACCTCACAATGATTTCCGATGAGAAAATGTCTCCATGTCTTCAATGCATGCACCACGGCTGCTAATTCCAAATCATGCGTAGCATAATTCTTCTCATGGGGTTTAAGTTGTCGTGAAGCATACGACACAACTCTTCCTTCCTGCATAAGCACTGCTCCAAGTCCTCGACGAGAAGCGTTGCAATAAACTTCATAGTCCTTGCGTTGATCTGGCAGAATCAACACTGGTGATGTAACCAATCGTTTCTTCAACTCTTGGAAACTAGCTTCACATTCCTCAGTCCAATTGAATTTGGTGTCCTTCTTCAATAGCTCAGTCATGGGCTTAGCAATCCTTGAGAAATTCTCGATGAATCTCCGGTAGTATCCTGCAAGTCCAAGAAAACTCTGGATTTCTCCAACTGTCACGGGTGATTCCCGACTTGTCACTGTGTCAACCTTGGCAGGGTCTACTGCTATTCCTTCTCCAGAAATAACATGTCCAAGGAATCCAACTTCCTTCAGCCAAAACTCACATTTGCTGAACTTGGCATATAACTGATGTTCTCTGAGCTTCTCAAGTACCAATCGCAAATGCTCCTCATGCTCTTCTTCATCCTTGGAAAAGATTAAAATATCATCAATGAACACCACGACGAACTTATCCAAGAACTCCATAAACACTTTGTTCATCAGGTTCATGAAATAGGCAGGTGCGTTAGTCAGTCCAAATGACATAACGGTATACTCATACAATCCATATCTGGTGGTAAATGTCGTGTTGGGTATATCCTGCTCTCGAATCTTTAACTGATGGTATCCTAATCGTAGATCGATCTTGGAAAATACTTTAGCTCCTTGCAAGCGGTCAAACAAATCATTGATCATCGGCAGTGGGTACTTGTTTTTGATGGTCACTTCATTCAATCCTCGGTAATCAACAACCATCCTTAATGATCCATCTTTCTTCTCCACTAGAAGTACTGGTGATCCCCAAGGTGACGAACTTGGGCGAATATAGCCTTTATCCAGTAACTCCTTGATCTGCTTCTTAATTTCCTCCAAATCCTTTGCGGGCATCCTGTACGGTCTCTTAGATATTGGCCCTGTGCCTGGCAAAAGTTCAATCAAAAACTCAATGTCTCTATCTGGTGGCATGCCTGGCAACTCTTCTGGAAATACATTCGGAAAATCCTTCACCACTGGTACTTCCTGCTGTACAACTCCTGATAAGGAATTTACTTGAGTCCTCTTCGGCATAAGCCGGGATACATACTTGATCCTTTTTCCTTCCGGGGTGGTAAGCAAAATCGTCTTGCTGGCACAATCGATGTTTCCTCCATACAACGATAGCCAATCCATTACCAAAATCACATCCAAACCTTGCGATTCCAAAACGATGAGGTCTGAGGGGAAAACATGCCTACCAATGGCCAACGGTATCTGAAAACATCCTTGGGTGGCCATGTACTCTGCTCCTGGCGAGGTTACTAACATAGGGCTTTTGAGAACTTGGGTGGACATCTTAAACTTGTTTACGAATCCCCTTGATATGTATGAATGCGATGCACCAGTATCGAGAAGAACGGTTGCAGTAAATGACTTAACCAAAAACTTACCTATTACTGCATCAGGCTGAGCTTCAACCTCCTCCACGCTCACGTGGTTCACATGTCCTTTGTTGAACGGGTTCGGCTTCTTCCCAGAGCTTCCATTGCCATTTCCATTTTGGGCTTCGGGACAATCAGTAGCATAATGTCCCGTCTTCTGGCACTTGAAACAAGTAATGTGACTTAGATCTCTCTTGGTTGGGGTAGATGGGTTGGTGCGGTTCTGTCCGTTGCTTCCTCCATTCCCATTACCATTCTTGGGGCCATTATGGTGGTGCGAACTACCTCCTCCATGGGTATGCTGAAACTGTCCTCCCGGCTTCGGGGTAAAACGGGGCTTCTGCTGGGCTCCAGAATTGTACTTCCCTTGTCCATACTTCCTCTTACGGTTTTCAATCTGCTGTTGCTTCCCTTCAATCATGAGAGCTCTATCTACCAGCTCCTGGTAGTTGTTGAAAGTTGCTACCATCAACTGCATACTCAGTTCATCATTCAATCCTTCCAAAAACTTCTCCTGCTTGGCTGCATCTGTAGCAACGTCATCTGGTGCATAACGTGCTAACTTACTGAAATCCTCCACATACTGGCCTATGGTGCGTCCTCCTTGGCGTAGGTTGCGAAACTCACGCTTCTTCATAGCCATAGCTCCTGCTGAAACATGAGCTGTACGGAAAGCTTGCTGAAACTGGTCCCATGTGACAGTGTCAATAGGGTGCGTGGCTGTATAATTCTCCCACCATGATGCTGCGGGTCCATCGAGCTGATGTGCGGCAAAACGCACTCTTTCCGCATCTGTGCATCCTGCAGTGGTCAACTCCCTTCCAACTTTGCGGAGCCAATCATCTGCAATAATTGGCTCGGTGCTACTGGAAAACACCGGCGGGTTTAGCCTTAAGAAACGGGCTAAGTGATCAACAGGTGGTGGTGGCGGTGGGTTGTTGTTGTTGTTGTTGTTGTTGTTGCCTTGGTTCTGAACTAACACTTGCATCAGGGCATTCTGTTGCTGAATCAACTGGGTGATCTCTGGCGGAAAAACAAATCCGATGTCGCGTCTCGGAGGCATCTGATAGGTTTAGAAAAGATGAGAGTTAAGAATAGAATGAGGTCTAGAGAGAAAACACTACCCATATGCTCATGAGACAAATTCAATCAATATCACTCAATCAATCCAAACAAGGCAAAACAATAGATCTAACTAGCGTTACAAAGTGCTTGAACTATACTATTAAATGGGGAAAAACTACTACTGATATGGTGGTCTACTAGAAATTCTGATCCGTTGAAGACTCCATGATGTCTGCTCCAGCTTCATCAATCCATTCGTCTTCACTTGGCTCCGAATCGGTGTCGTCGATGATGATGTAGTTATCCGGACAAGTGCATTCGTCGACTTCTGCTTTTGGCACTGGATTTCCCACGAATGCTCCAATCTTATTCTCCAGGTCGTCAATCTTCCCTACTAGTGCGTTGATTTCCTCCAAGTAATCTTCGCGTGTAGCCTTGAGTTCTTCTTGGAGTTCCTTGATCTTCGTTAATGCCTTCTTCAGTTCTTCCTTGTCCGTGCACATCTGGTTCTCCTGGCGACGAATATGTTGGTTCTGCTCCTGGATGAAAGCTGCAATTGATCCATCCTTCTTGGTCTTAATCATCTCCCATTGCGCGTCTCGACGTCCACAAATCTGATAAATTGTATCCTTAAGCTCCTGGTGGTAGACTTCTCCAATGCATCCCATGGCGATATGTGCGGCCATGCTCTTCCCTAAACTCCAAGTTGGTGCTTCGAAAACCAATCTCATGGCACTAAACATCCTTCCTGGAATGATAACTTGAATCTTCCAGCTCTCCTCTTCAGGTAATGTGGCGTTGTAGGTTCCGGTGATGCTTGGTATTCCTATGTTCAAGTACTTGGTGACTTCCTTCAAGTGTTGACCAAACGACGCGTCTTCATCTGGTTGCATGAACTTGCTCCTTGCATTCGCCATTCCTAAAAGAGTAGAAAGTGGAGAGGGGTCAGAAATGAGAAGAGAGAAGCTTTCTAGGGCTTAAGCTTAGTGGTCGTGTCCTATAGTCAGCGTGTGCTCTGATACCAACTTTGTAGCGACCAGACCTCAAATGGCATGTGCTGCTGTGCACCAGTGTCATCCCTGGATCAGTAATGCTGACACGCACAGTACAAATGGAGGATTTATAACAGAGTAGCAATCACACACTTATTACATCGAATAACTCCAAAGAGTTTAAGTATAATAAACATGGCTTAAGGCCATCTAACAACGATAACAGCGGAAGACTTGGAAGATAAGTGAGTCCATCACTCCAGCGGCATCACTGAGTATAAGACCACGACCTAAGGCACCTTACTCGTCGTCTGAAAAGTCTGCAACATGAAACGTTGCAGCCCGAAAACGGGTCAGCACATAGAATATGCTGGCAATGTAACACATAGAGAATAATGAGCAATGATAATGCTATACTATATGCATATATGGCTGGTGGAAAGCTCTATGGTTACAGTTTTTGCGAAAAGCCAATTTTATCCTACTTCAAAAGGAATAAATTTTATTTAACTATCATGGTGATTGAAACATTGAGAAGGTACCTCCAACTCAATCCCAATTAAGTATCATCATTAACCCAACAAAATTAATTATAAGTATCACGGTGATGAGATTCAAATGATAATCCAGGTACTAGATACTCAAGTTGTCCATAACCGGGGACACGGCTAATCATGATCAGTTTGTACACTCTGCAGAGGTTTGCGCACTTTTCCCCACAAGACTCGATCGCCTCCGCTTGATTCTCGCACTGCATGATGTTTGAGAGACGGATGACCGAGACACAGTCTTTCAGAAACAATCACTCTTTACTCTGGATGGACCGATACACCTACTTTCCCCTACATCTGCTAGTCCACATCTTCAAGAGATCCTGTAACCTACTCAGCTATGCTAGAGCCCATAATAGCTTGTGGCTGCACACGGAAGTTTCTAGCATGAATAATCTTATGATCCCTTTGGGCCTGGGTGGCGGACCTTATACATACAGACAACACTGGGTTCTCCAGGTGCCTCAATCCACCCAGATGTGAGTTTTAGTTGCCACCTTAAGTTGAACCATTAATAAACATCTCACATCTGTCATGGATATCACTCAAACCCAATCCACGTCTACGAGCATAGCATGGCAATATAATAGCAACATAGAAGTAACTCCCAAGGGTTTGATAGAGTAAAACAGGTAATAGGTACTACCTCAACTACTTCCCAGTTCCCACAATTTAATTAGATCCTAGTCATGCAAGTGTTTGAGGGAAACAGATCTAACACAATAAAAACTGGGTATGAACGGGGTATGATCAAAGTGTTACTTACCTTGCTGATGATCCGCAAAACCTAGCGAGTCGAAGTAACAAGCGGCACACTCCGGGTACTCTATCGCAAACAAACAAGCATACAATCAGTACTCATCTAATGCACAGGTAAAACTCGAATGAAAGATCCAACCAGAAAGTTCAACTTAAGAACTCCGGTTTGCAAAAAGAATCAACTCGAAAGAAGCAACGAAAGTCAAACGGCGAAAGAAAGAAACTTCGTTTGCTAATCTGGATCTAGGTCAAATTTTACTGTAGCAAAAACTTGGTTGAGTAGGTTAAACGGAAAGAGAATTTCGAGACGAAACTCTAGGCGCTTGAATCGCCTGATTCTGATAAACGAGCGAAAAGTTAAACAGAATCGAAGATTTGATCAGAGATCGAATCTGAGAAAATAACGAGAAAACTCCGACGAAAAGAAAAGCGGTCGAACGGTTAAATAACGGACGTTCGTTAATCAGGGAAAACCGACGAACACGTTCGTTAGAACGAACGGTTCGGTGAACGCTCGCAGAATAATAAAACCGAAAAAAACCGATCTAGGGTTTTTTTAAACGAAAACCGGCAAAGGTCAACGGCATCGGGCAGCGGCAGTACCTCGTCGGGGCTCCGGCGAGGGCTCCGGCGGGGCTCCGGCTCGGGCGGCGGGTTGCGGGGCTCGGGGGGTGCGGGCGAGGCG
>NC_057796.1:241098993-241111418 GCF_018294505.1 Triticum aestivum | reverse complement strand
GCGGCGGCGCTCGGCGATGAGGGCGGCGGCGGCGGCGGTGAGAGGAAAGAGAGAGGGGGGTATTTAAAGGGGGGCGCGAGGTGGCTTGGGGGAGGGGTCGGCCGGCGGTGCCGTGCAGGTGCCGGACTCGGCCATGGCGGCGGCAGCTTCCCGTGCGCGGAGAGGAGAGGCGCGGGGTGGGCCGGCGCTCGGCTGGGCATCGGCCCAGCGGGCGTCGCGCGTAATTTTTTTTTAAATAAGTTCCGCGGAAAATAATTCGTAGAAAAATAAATAAAAATCAGAAAAATATGAAATAAATTTTCCCCGTCTAGTTAGAAAATCTAGAACAGGGTGAACATTTTTTTAAATCAAAATAAATATTTTGAAAACATGCAATATTTTTAATGCAATAAAAATTGCAAACAAAATCCAAATAAATTCCAAATAATGATTTTAACATTTTTCCTCCGTATTTCAATTGTTTTGGAGAAGTCATATTTTCTCCTCTCGTTTATTTTTTTAAATGAAATATTTTTCCGGAGAGAAAATAATTAAAACCAAAATCCTCGTCTTATTATTTGATGAAGATCAAATATGAAAATTCGAGAAAATCCCCAACTCTCTCCGAGGGTCCTTGAGTTTCTTAGGATTTATCGAGGATTTGTCAAAATGCAATAAAACATGATATGCAATGATGATCTATGTATAACATACCAAATTGAAAATTTGGGATGTTACAAACAAAAATAAAATTGGGTTGCCTCCCAACAAGCGCTATCGTTTAACGCCCGTAGCTAGGTATAAAAACAAGAATAGATCTAGGTATTGTCGTCTTTGGTATGCAATCCATAAGTGGCTCTCATAATAGATTCATAAGGTATTTCATTTTCTTCCTAGGAAAGTGTTCCATGCCTTTCCTTAATGGAAATTGGAATCTAATATTTCCTTCTTTCATATCAATAATTGCACCGATCGTTCTAAGGAAAGGTCTACCAAGAATAATAGGACATGTAGGATCGCAATCTATATCAAGGACAATGAAATCTACGGGAAAATAATTCCTATTTGCAACAATAAGAACATCATTAATCCTTCCCATAGGTTTCTTAATGGTGGAGTCCGCAAGGTGCAAATTTAAAGAACAATCATCAAATTTGCGGAAACCTAACACATCAGACAAAGTTTTAGGAATCATGGAAACACTAGCACCCAAATCACACAAAGCATAGCATTCATGATCTTTAATCTTAATTTTAATAGTAGTTTCCCAATCATAAAGTTTTCTAGGGATAGAAACTTCTAATTAAGGTTTTTCTTCATAAGATTGCATTAAAGCATCAACGATATGTTTGGTAAAAGCTTTATTTTGGCTATAAGCATGAGGAGAATTTAGCATGGATTGCAACTAGGGGATACAATCTATCAAAGCACAATTGTGATAATTAAATTCCTTGAAATCCAAAATAGTGGGTTCATTGCTATTTAAAGTTTTGACCTCTTCAATCCCACTTTTACCTATTTTTGCATCAAGATCTAAAAACTCTGAATCATTGGAACGCCTTTTAACTAAAGTTGACTCATCTCCAGCCCCATAAATATCAAGATTCATACTAGAAAACAAAGATTTAATAGGAGACACATCAATCACTTTTAGATCTTTATCATTATTATCATGAAAACTGGAAGTACACGCTTTCACAAAGCAATCTTTTTAGCACGCATCCTAGCTGTTCTTTCTTTACACTCATCAATGGAAATTCTCATGGCTTTGAGAGACTCATTGATATCATGCTTAGGTGGAATAGATCTAAGTTTCAAAGAATCAACATCAAGAGAAATTCTATCCACGTCCCTAGCCAACTCATCAATCTTAGGCAATTTTTCTTCAAGCAAAGCATTGAAATTCTTTTGCGAAATCATAAATTCTTTAACACTAGTATCAAAATCAGAGGGCATCTTATTAAAACTTCCATAAGAGTTGTTGTAGGAATTACCATAATTATTAGAGGAATTACTAGGGAACGGCCTAGAATTAAAGTTTCCTCTATATGCGTTGTTACCAAAATTGTTCCTTCCAACAAAATTCACATCCATAGATTCATTATTATTATCAATCAAAGTGGACAAAGGCATATCATTAGGATCAAAAGAAACACTCTTTTTAGCAAACAATTTCATAAGTTCATCCATCTTTCCACTCAAAACATTAATCTCTTCAATCGCATGAACCTTTTTATTAGTAGATCTTTCGGTGTGCCATTGAGAATAATTAACCATAATATTATCTAGGAGTTTAGTAGCTTCTCCTAAAGTGATTTCCATAAAAGTGCCTCCCGCTGCCGAATCTAAAAGATTTCTAGAAGAAAAATTCAATCCAGCACAAAAATTTTGTATAATCATCCATAAATTCAAACCATGTGTAGGGCAATTACGTATCATTAATTTCATCCTCTCCCAAGCTTGTGCAACATGCTCATGATCAAGTTGCTTAAATTCATGATATCATTTCTAAGAGAGATGATCTTAGCGGGAGGAAAATACTTAGAGATAAAAGCATCTTTGCACTTATTCCATGAATCAATAATATTTTTAGGAAAAGAAGAAAACCAAGTTTTAGCACGATCTCTAAGCAAAAACGGAAATAGCTTCAATTTAACAATATCATTGTCCACATCTTTCTTATTTTGCATATCGCCCAAATCAACAAAGTTGTTAGATGGGTAGCAGCATCTTCACTAGGAAGGCCAGAAAATTGCTCTTTCATGACAAGATTCAACAAAGCAGCATTAATTTCACAAGATTCAGCATTGGTAATAGGAGCAATCGGAGTGCTAATAAAATCATTGTTGTTGGTATTGTAAAAGTCACACAATTTAGTATTGTCTTGAGCCATCGTGACAAACAATCAATCCAACACACAAGCAAACAAGAAGCAAGCAAAAAGAGACGAACAGAAAAAGGGCGAATAAACGGCAAGGGTGAAGTGGGGGAGAGGAAAACGAGAGGCAAATGGCAAATAATGTAATGCGAGGGATAAGAGTTTGTGATGGGTACTTGGTATGTCTTGACTTGTGCGTAGATCTCCCCAGCAACGGCGCCAGAAATGGCTAGTTGACGGGAGATCAAATCTTGACTTGACTTGGCGCAAATCTCCCCGGCAACAGCGCCAGAAATCCTTCTTGCTACCTCTTGAGCATGCGTTGGTTTTCCCTTGAAGAGGAAAGGGTGATGCAGCAAAGTAGCGTAAGTATTTCCCTTAGTTTTTTAGAACCAAGGTATCAATCCAGTAGGAGACTACACGCAAATCCCTAGTACCTGCACAAACAATTAAGAACCTTGCAACCAACGCGATAAAGGGGTTGTCAATCCCTTCACGGCCACTTGCAAAAGTGAGATATGATAAAGATAATAAGATAAATATTTTTGGTATTTTTGTTGTATAGATTGAAAACTAAAGAATGAAAAATAAACGGCGACAGGAATAGCATGTTGGCGGGAGATTAATATGATGGAAAATAGACCAGGGGGCCATAGGTTTCACTAGTGGCTTCGCTCAAGATAGTATATTCTACGGTGGGTGAACAAATTACTGTCGAGCAATTGATAGAAAAGCGCATAGTTATGAGAATATCTAGGCATGATCATGAACATAGGCATCACGTCCGTGTCAAGTAGACCGAAACGATTCTTCATCTACTACTATTACTCCACACATCGACCGCTATCCAGCATGCATCTAGAGTATTAAGTTCATAAGAACAGAGTAATGCATTAGGCAAGATGACATGATGTAGAGGGATAAACTCAAGCAATATGATATAAACCCCATCTTTTTATCCTCGATGGCAACAATACAATACATGCCTTGCTACCCCTGCTGTCACTGGAAAAGGACACCGCAAGATTGACCCCAAAGCTAAGCACTTCTCCCATTGCAAGAAAGATCAATCTAGTAGGCCAAACTAAACCGATAATTCGAAGAGACTTGCAAAGATATCAAATCATGCATATAAGAATTCAGAGAAGAATCAAATATTGTTTATAGATAATCTTGATCATGAACCCACAATTCATCGGATCTCGACAAACACACCGCAAAAAGTATTACATCGAATAGATCTCCAAGAAGATCGAGGAGAACTTTGTATTGAGATCCAAAGAGAGAGAAGAAGCCATCTAGCTAATAACTATGGACCCGAAGGTCTGTGGTAAACTACTCACACATCATCGGAGAGGCCATGGTCTTGATGTAGAGGCCCTCCGTGATCGATTCCCCCTCCAGCGGAGCGCCGGAAAAGGCCCCAAGATGGGATCTCACGGGTACAGAAGGTTGCGGCGGTGGAAAAAGTGTTTCGTGGCTCCCCTGGATGTTTTTAGGGTATAAGAGTATATATAGGCGAAGGAAGTAGGTCAGTGGAGCTACGAGGGGCCCATGAGGGTGGGGGCGTGCCTACCCCCTGGGCACGCCTCCCTGCCTCGTGGCCGCCTCGTTGCTTCCTTGACGTCCACTCCAAGTCTCCTGGATTGCGTTTGTTCCAAAAGCGATCCTCGCGAAGGTTTCATTCCGTTTGGATTCCGTTTGATATTCCTTTTCTGCGAAACACTGAAATAGGAAAAAAAATAGCAATTTGCACTGGGCCTTCAGTTAATAGGTTAGTCCCAAAAATAATATAAAAAGGTATATTAAACCACATTAAACATCCAAAACAGATAATATGATAGCATGGAACAATCAAAAATTATAGATACGTTGGAGACGTATCAGCCATCAAGCTACAAAGGCTTCGTGATGAACTATAATATGCAAGGGATGACGAAAATGATTCCCAAGCTCTTCGCAATGCTTAAGGCCACGGAGGTAGAAATCAAGAAGGAGCATCAAGTGTTGATGGTTAACAAGACCACTAGTTTCAAGAAAAATGGCAAGGGAAAGAAAGGGAACTTCAAGAAGAATGGCAAGAAAGTTGCCGCTCCCGTGAAGAAGCCCAAAGCTGGATCCAAGCCTGAAACTGAGTGTTTCTACTAAAAAGGGAATGGTCACTGGAAGCGGAACTACCCCAAATACTTGGCGGATAAGAAGGACGGCAAAATGAACAAAGGTATATTTGATATACATCTTATTGATGTGTACCTTACTAATGCTCGTAGTAGCGCCTGGGTGTTTGATGGTTCGGTTGCTCATATTTGTAACTCGAATCAGGAGCTGCAGAATAAACGAAGATTGGCTAAGGATGAGGTCACGATGCGTGTCGGGAATGGTTCCAAGGTCGATGTGATCGTCGGCGGCACGCTACCTCTACATCTACCTTTGAGATTAGTTTAAGACCTCAATAATTGTTATTTGGTGCCAGTGTTGAGCATGAACATTATATCTGGATCTTGTTTATTGCAAGACGGTTATAAATTTAAGTCAGAGAATAATGGTTATTCTATTTATATGAGTAATATCTTTCATGGTCATGCACCTTTGATGAATTGTCTATTCTTGTTGAATCTCGATCATAGTGATACACATCTTACATTCTTAAGAAGTTGATCCCCACTCACACCAATTCTCTCAACATGCAGCCCATCCACATCATCAACTAGCCACCTCAACAATTTCCACCCATGTCACTTCATCTCTTTGTTTTTTTTTCTGTTCCACGCTCACGTAGCATTGAAGGTTTTTTACCGGTGCGTCGCTTCCTTTGTTCTTCAAGCTACCATCTACTATGTACTTTCATTTAATTCCCACTATCCCACGACACGAACAATAGTCTGTTCCATTTTTCCTTTTAGCGTAGCCCGTCCTATTCCTGCCTGTGTACTTTCAGTTTTTGTCACTGGCAAAACTTGCAACATGCAGCCCATTTACTCCGGCTCACATGAAGCCCACCAGAAACGAACCACATAGAGAATAGATGGAGGCGATCTAAAAAAGGGGAAACTGATGGAGGCATACTAAAAGTCTGACTTAAATTCTGCACCATCTTCTCTTCCTATTTCAATATCATGCTTATCTCTTCCCGTTCCTTGCACCTTCCTTTTCCCCTTCCTATTATATACCAGTGAACCATGTCTTCATCGGATGAATCCCTTCCCCATCCTGCTCACAGACCAAATATTGGTACTCCTTGCCCAACATGAACTGGCCATGGCCATCGCCTCGCCATCACTCCATTGGGTCATCTGCTCGCCACCGCAGCCTACTCGGCAACATTGATGGAGAGATTAGTATTTCTAGGATTCTATGAGTTTGAAGGCTGACTTCCCCACATGATTTGCTTTTCATTTTTGAAGATCAAAGCTTTTCATGATCGAGTACAATTCTTGATATTGCTTTATTTGTTCATGAAGATCATGAGGAGCGTTGTAGGTAAATAATTTTTTACTTATTTGAATAAACATATTTCTACCTATTGCTTTATTTGCATCTGTTTGGCTAGAGGTATCACTTTTTTCCTCAAGCCACGGTGGTCAATGCACTATAGTATAGTAACATCGTATTCCCTTTATTTTGTACCATTCCCAACTGACAATTTATTGGCCTCTAGAAGATAACAAAGTGTCCATCATATGATTAATCATGTACATGGTATTTGAGGCACTGATAGAGTTGCGACAAATATTAAAGTTACTATTACTGCAAGTTATTTTTTTGTCACATCAGATAATTACATAATTGAGGTAAGATCATTTTACCTTTTCTTCAGATTTGTTGGTCCCTATGCTATATACTATTTCTTGCCTAATGATTTCTTTATCTACACTAGGAAAATACAACAAGTACAGTGTACATAGATGTCATATAAGTGGATGCGCATATTAATCATTGTTTTTCCGACAGTTTCAGTTGACAACTATAAGTATAATATTCAATTGCTGAGTCTCTTGGTTTTCATGGGATCAAGACCGAATTCTACATGAAGGACCGGTAAGAAAATATTCCCGGCCATAGTTTGTACTCGCTAGAAAAGTTATCTAAAAGATCTTATAAAAGTTTACAGAGGGAGTATATTTCTATTTTCCATACTATAAACTGTAAAGTTTGGACATCTAGATAAATTGGAATTTAATTAGATTTTTTATCTATCATGTACTATTGCTTTGCTCATTTGTCTGGCTGTTCAATGGAAAGATGAATAGCCAACAAAATTATAGTAATGCTAACATGTTACTTCGTACTATGTGTTTCAATAGAGATCCATTCAGTATATCTTTGAACAAAAAATTTAGTTACATAAGTCTTTTGAGTTATTACATGAATTTTTACAGCAGCAGCTTACAACGGAAAATGCAAGTAAAACATGTTTTAAAGTATAGCTCAGCTGATCAGAAGCAAACTGGCAGCTTTGACTTCTTTATACAATCGCCTCTGCGAACCGTCACCTTTTCTTTTCGTGCCCAATATAATGTAATCTCACATTAAGAATGTTGTAACGAACATATCAACTGTAGTTGATTTTTTTACTACACTAACATAGCATTCATAGTTAAACTATTTCTACAGACCTTTTTCAGTAAATATTTATTTATTATCTTTGTATAATCTTTTATCAGCTTAATTTTTCGTAGCAACGCGCGAGGTATCATCTAGTATTCATAATATTGATGCCAAAAGATGCAAAGTTGATAATGATAGTGTAACATACTTGTGGCACTGCTGTTTAGGTCATATTGGTATAAAGCGCATGAAGAAACTCCATGCGAATAGACTTTTGGAATCACCTGATTATGAATCATTTGATACTTGCGAACCATGCCTCATGGGCAAGATGACTAAAACTCCGTTCTCCGGAACAATGGAGCGAGCTAATGACTTATTGGAAATAATACATACCGATGTATGCGGTCTGATGAGTGTTGAAGCACGCGGCGGGTATCTTTATTTTTTAACCTTTACAGATGATTTGAGTAGATATGAGTATATCTACTTAATGAAACACAAATCTAAAACATTCAAAAAGTTCAAAGAATTTCAGAGTGAAGTAGAGAATCACCGTCACAAGAAAATAAAGTTTATACGATCTGATCATGGAGGTGAATATTTGAGTTACGAGTTTGGCCTTCATTTAAAACAATGTGGAATTGTTTCACAACTCACGCCACCTGGAACACCACAGCGTAATGGTGTGTCCGAACATTGTAACCGTACTTTATTAGATATGGTGCGTTCTATGATGTCTCTTACCGATTTACCACTATCGTTTTGGGGTTATGCATTAGAGACAGCCGCATTTACGTTAAATAGGGCACCGTCTAAATCTGTTGAGACGACACTGTATGAACTATGGTTTGGCAAGAAACCTAAGTTGTCGTTTCTTAAAGTTTGGGGATGCGACACTTATGTCAAAAGGCTTCAGCCTGATAAGCTCGAACCCAAATTGGAGAAGTGCGTCTTCATAGGATACCCTAAGGAAACTATTGGGTACACCTTCTTCCCCAGATCCGAAGGCAAGATCTTTGTTGCCAAGAATGGGTCCTTTCTAGAGAAGGAGTTTCTCTCGAAAGAAGTGAGTGGGAGGAAAGTAGAACTTGATGAGGTAATTGTACCTTCTCTCAAATTGGAAAGTAGCACGTCAAAGAAAACTGTTCCCATCATGCCTACACCAACTAGAGAGGAAGCTAATGATGATGATCATGAAACTTCAGATCAAGTTACTACTGAACCTCGTAGGTCGACCAGAACATGTTCCGCACCAGAGTGGTACGGTAATCCTGTCCTGGAAGTCATGTTATTAGACCATGGCGAACCTATGAACTATGAAGAAGCTATGATGAGCCCAGATTCCGATAAATGGCTTGAGGCCATGAAATCTGAGATAGGATCCATGTATGAGAACAAAGTGTGGACGTTGGTGGCCTTGCCCAATGATCGGCAAGCCATTAAGAATAAATGGATCTTCAAGAAGAAGACAGACGCTGATGGTAACGTCACTCTCTACAAAGCTCGACTTGTCTCAAGAGGTTTTCGACAAGTTCAAGTAGTTGACTACGATGAGACTTTCTCACCGGTAGCGATGCTTAAGTCTGTCCGAATCATGTTAGCAATTGCCGCATTTTATGATTATGAAATCTGGCAAATGGATGTCAAAACTGCATTCCTTAATGGATTTCCTAAAGAAGAGTTGTATATGATGCAACCAGAAGGTTTTGTTGATCCTAAAGATGATGACAAAGTGTGCAAGCTCCAGCGATCCATCTATGGATTAGTACAAGCATCTCGGAGTTGGAATATACGCTTTGATAAGGTGATGAAATGATATGGTTTTATACAGACTTACGGTGAAGCCTGTATTTACAAGAAAGTGAGTGGGAGCTCTGCAGCATTTCTGATATTATATGTGGATGACATATTGTTGATTGGAAATGATATAGAATTTCTGGATAGCATAAAAGGATACTTGGATAAGAATTTTTAATGAAAGATCTTCGTGAAGCTGCTTATATATTGGGCATCAAGATCTATAGGGATAGATCAAGATGCTTAATACGACTTTCACAAAGCACATACCTTGACAAAGTTCTGAAGAAGTCCAAATGGACCAGTCAAAGAAAGGGTTCTTGCCTATGTTGCAAGGTGTGAAATTGAGTCAGACTCAAAGCCCAACCACGGCGGAAGATAGAGAGAAAAGGAAAGTCATTCCCTATGCCTCAGCATAGGTTCTATCATGTATGCTATGTTGTGTACCAGACCTGATGTGTGCCTTGCCATAAGTTTGTTAGGGAGGTACCAAAGCAATCCAAGAGTGGATCACTGGACAGCAGTCAAGAACATCCTGAAGTACCTGAAAAGGACCAAGGATATGTTTCTCGTTTATGGAGGTGACGAAGAGCTCGTCGCAAATGGTTATGTCGATGCTAGCTTCAACACTGATCCAGATGACTCTAAGTCACAAACCGGATACGTATTTATATTGAATGGTGGAGCTGTCAGTTGGTGCAGTTCCAAGCAAAGCGTCGTGGCGGGATCTACGTGTGAAGTGGAATACATAGCTGCTTCGGAAGCAGCACATGAAGGAGTCTGGATGAAGGAGTTCATATCCGATCTGGGTGTAATACCCAGTGCATTGGGTCCAATGAAAATCTTTTGTGACAACACTGGAGCAATTGCCTTAGCGAAGGAATCCAGGTTTCACAAGAGAACCAAACACCTCAAGAGACGCTTCAACTCCATTCGTGAAAAGGTCAAGGATGGAGACATATAAATTTACAAAATACATACGAATCTCAATGTAGCAGACCCATTGACTAAACCTCTTCCACGGGCAAAACATGATCCGCACCAAGACTCCATGGGTGTTAGATTCATTATTATGTAATCTAGATTGTTGACTCCAGTGCAAGTGGGGGACTGATGGAAACATGCCCTAGAGGAGATAATAAAGTTGTTATTATTATATTTCCTTATTCATGATAAAGGTTTATTATTCATGCTAGAATTGTATTGACCGGAAACTTAAATACATGGGGGGATACATAAACAAAATACCGTGTCCCTAGTGAGCCTCTACTAGACTAGCTCGTTGATCAAAGATGGTTAAGGTTTCCTAACCATGGACATGTGTCGTCACTTGATAACAAGATCACGTCATTAGGAGAATGATGTGATGGACAAGACCCATCCGTTAGCTTAGCATATGATCGTTTAGTTTATTGCTACTGCTTTCTTAATGTCAAATACATGTTCCTTCGACCATGAGATCATGCAACTCCCGGATACTGGAGGAATGCCTTGTGTGCTATCAAAAGTCACAACATAACTAGGTGATCATAAAGATGCTCTACAGGTATCTCTGAAGGTGTCTGTTGAGTTGGCATGGATCGAGATTGGGATTTGTCACTCCGTGTATCGGAGAGGTATCTCTGGGCCCTCTCGGTAATACACATCACAAGAAGCTTGCAAGCAAAGTGACTAAGGAGTTAGTTACGAGATGATGTATTACGGAACAACTAAAGAGACTTGCCGGTAATGAGATTGAACTAGGTATGAAGGTACCGACGACCGAATCTCGGGCAAGTAGCATATCGACAGACAAAGAGAATTGTGTATGTTGTCATAAAGATCTTCGTAGAATATGTAGGAACCAATATGGGCATCCAGGTTCCGCTATTGATTATTGACCGGGGAGGTGTCTCGGTCATGCCTACATCATTCTCGAATCCATAGGGTCCGCATGCTTAACGTTCGTTGACGATATAGTATTATATGAGTTATGTGATTTGGTGACTGAATGTTGTTTGGAGTCCCGGATGAGATCACAGACATGACGAGGAGCTCCAGAATGGTCTAGAGGTAAAGATTGATATATAGGACGATGCTATTTGGTCACCGGAAAGGTTTCGGATTGTATCAGGTAGTCATCGGATCACCGAAAGGGGTTCCGGGAAGCCCCGAGAGGTTAATGAGCCTTATGGGCCAAGAGAGGGGAACACACCAGCCCACAAGGGGCTGGCGCGCCTCTCCTCTTGGCCGCCGGCCCTATGGATGGTAAGGGGGAGGGCTAGCCCCTCTTTCCTTCCCTCCACCTAAGAGGAAGGAAAGGGGAGGGGCGCCACCCCCTCGTGCCTTCCCCCCGCAAGCAAACAAGGAAGGGGGCAAAGGGCAGGAGCCCAAGGGGGCCGGCGGCCACGCTTGGGGCGCCTCTTGGTTGCTTCCCCTCCCCCACCTATACATACATACATACATACATACATACATACATACATACATACATACATACATACATACATACATATCTCTCTACTACTATAGTATAGAAAATTTTAAACATGGATTAGCCATCGATCCTGACGCAGAGGCATTTCCTAGCCATTGATTTCTTCCATGGAGTGAATCCCTATCGTTTATCGTAGCAAACTCGAGTGATCCAACCGATGTACTTACCAAGATTCGCTCCATCCAGTCGCGCGCCAAAACGAGGTGGATGGGATTTTTCTGGAACTATGGAGACATTGCATGGCTACCTGCACACCTTGCATCCTCACGTGATGGTGACTACTACTCCATTCCAAGATCTTCTGTGGCTAGCTTTTGTAGTATCAATCGCGTAAACAGAGATTTATTTTATACAGAAACAAATGCAGTTTGATCAGGACACCACGTGCACTGCACGTGCCTCCTACTAGTATATGTATGTATGTATGTATGTATGTATGTATAGAGAGAGAGAGAGTGGCACTATTCTGATCCCAGGATCAGAATAGTTATTTGGATCACGATGGCCTCTATAAGGGTGCGACATGAACTTCCTGACAAAAAAACCCGAGGGAAAAACTCCTCCACACCTCCTGCCCAACCCACCTTCCCCGACCGCTCCCCACCACCCTCCCCTGATCGATCCGCCACAACCGGCATCGCCCGCACCCCGCCGCCCCCACGCCGCCCGCACCCCGCCCCAACTGACGCCGCCGGCCCCGCGCCACCCGCACCCTGCTCCAACCGGCGTCGTCGGCCTTGCGCG